>NC_056728.1:569227490-569229990 GCF_019279795.1 Protopterus annectens | reverse complement strand
CTCAGTATGGGGTCATCAAGGGCAGGCCATGCTTATTCAACCTGGCAGACATTTTTGAAAAGGTCACCAAAGTAATAGATGAATGTGAAATGGTACAGCCCACAAAGCTCAACATGGTCAAAGCTTTTGAAACAATTCCCCACTCAGGTATAGTAGAAAAGCTAAATAAAAAGGAAATAAACCCCTCCTTCACCAGCTGGATGCAGGAGATCAAAATAAGGGAAGCTACTTCCAGAAAAACGCCACTTACCAGTGGAGTGCCTCAGGATTCAGTGCTGGGACCTCTTTTGTTTGGCATCTATTTCTCTGAAGTAAAAGCCAATACCAAAGGACTCTGGCTGACTACATTTGCAAATGACTGCAAGCTGGAAGCAGTTACTAAATCCCCAAATGATGTAGCCATCCAGCAGGAAAGTTCTGCCAAATAAATAACGGGTGCAAAAATCATGAACTGAAACTAAATACCAAAAATTGCATTATTGTAACCTCCGGGAAGTCATCTACCCTAAGGAACCACCACACTGACAATATGCCCTTAAGAGTTTACCTGGTTGTTCAATATATGAGGAGTTTATGTGGACATTGACCTAATTTTCAACAAACAGGTGTCCACTGTCATCAGAAAGTCCTTATATATTATACAGCTTATAAACAAATGGATTGCCTCTAGATCTTAAGATGTCATTGTTCATTGTCCATCTTTATTCAGACCTGAGTATAATGCCCCCTTGGCATGTATCTGTCCAGACATATGCAACAAGTCTAATGCCCTCAGAGGCACCTTACTAAAAGGATACAAGGCCTAAACAACATGTCCAACCTGGACTAACACAAAGCTCTGTCACCATACTCAGTATCCTCCAGGCTGCTAAGAAGTAACCTGTGTCTGGCATACAAGGCATCCTCTGACCCACTACTGGGGGATTTACTGCACATCAGCAAGTCAAATGGCATCAGAAAGATTTGGTCTAGGGATCTAAACCTCTTCTGCACATCAACAGAATGGTTTGGAGGGATAAGTATAACTTGTATTGGATATCCCTGCTCTGGACAGACTCCCCACTTACATAAAATGAAGTTCATCCCTGTCCATAGTCAAGCTCAATTTGCATCTATGGATGGGTAATAGAACATTTTCCCCAGGACTACCCTACATATTACTAATGGGCAGGGGCAGCTCATAAATGTTTTATCTTTTGCATGCACCACTCAAATTATAGATGAGATGATCTCAGTTATTCACACCAAGGATAATACATAATTATCAACCTTGGAAAGAGTAAGGCTAATCTATCATCAAATGATACTCGTTAATTCAAGTATCAAAAGGGAAACTGGATAGGCTTAAAATAGCTCATAAGGGCAACTAGCCTAGTACTTACTGGGAACCTATAAAATAAAGTAAGGGTCTGCATATATTGCTTCTTCTTCAGATTTCCTCATAAATAACTTCACACAAATGAGTAAAAAGTTTCACCCACCACTGTACTTTTTATCTATTTAAAATCTGTTCCACAAAATTAAAAGTAATTATTAGTTAAATGCAGTTCTAGTAATCATACTACAGAGTTTATAATGTTTAT
This sequence comes from Protopterus annectens, assembly GCF_019279795.1. Taxonomy (NCBI): domain Eukaryota; kingdom Metazoa; phylum Chordata; order Ceratodontiformes; family Protopteridae; genus Protopterus; species Protopterus annectens. Next base: position 569,228,407 of record NC_056728.1, on the reverse strand, counting down.
GTCCTTAAGAAGCTCTTTAATAGCTACTAGACATAATGTATATTCTATCAAGGAATATAAACTTCTTTAGTGAAATACATCTGTTGTCCAACAGGAAAACAAATGTAATATCTTCCTTTCTTTTTATGCATATATTGCAAATATATTAAATTATTTAAACACAAGGAATATAAACTCAACATTCACATATCCATAGTGTTAAAAATGGTTTACTATGGTAAGGTTGAAGTGGGTTTGGTCAAATCCACTTCAATCAAAGTCCGGAGGCTGAATGGCGACAATGTCGAACCCGACATTGTCGAAGTATGAATCTCACCCCTATCTCGACCCATGTTAAAGCCCATTCTGAGGTCAAAGTTGAGTGACATATCAACAATGTCGGAATTTGACATTGCCGTTTTCATGGACATGGGTCGATGATCCCATCATTCGATGGGGTCCAATCTGACCATACCATAGTAAACCATTAAAAATAAATGATGGAGTGACTGTTATGCAATAAAGTATGTGTGTGTGTGTGTTTGTGTGTGTTTGTGTGTGTGTGTGTGTGTGTGTGTGTGTGTGTGTGTGTGTGTGTGTGTGTGTGTGTGTGTGTGTATATCTATATATACATTTATTTTATATATATAATATGGAACCACTACTAAGTCCCAAAAACCCAAACTACCGACGAAAAAAACCCTGAGACCAAATACCCAAAACACTAAAATACTGAAACATCAAAATAGCGAAATTCAAACTACCGAAAACTACACTCAACATATACCACACACACATACACATATACACACTGTCCTCCAGAACACAAACACACAAACCTAAACTACAGACAAGCTGCACCCCCCACACCCCATAGATACTTACCTGACCTCCCACCATACCGCAACACCAGAAGTGCGAATGTCAAACTCCCAATC
>NC_056728.1:569214990-569224990 GCF_019279795.1 Protopterus annectens | reverse complement strand
CACACACACACACACACACACACACACATATATATATATATAAAACACATATGACTTTCATTATATTTACTCAAACATTGACTGCTTCTACCTAAACAATAAAGTATGACTTCCTCTCTATGCATGTAGAAATAACATGGTCCCATGGGATTTTCCCTCCATGCATCCCTGCCTCATCTACTGAGGTACAAGTGGTGAGCTTCCCAAGCTCTACCGGAATGTTAGCACAGCCCAGTGTACCCCAGAGTGCATGCAACCCCTCTTCACACCCCCCCTGGGAGATACAGGATGATCACGCTTACACTCCTCCCTGGCTGGCTCTTCCAGTGCCAGGGCCACCTTGTCACCTGGGACATAGTTATAAATCCTTTTCCTGTGCCACTAGGCTAAGTTGGGTCAGACTTAAATTTCATTTCTGCATCATGGGTCTAATCCTTGGTGTTTCATAATTTCTTATTGTTTTAAAACTTTGAGCTACTTCAGAACAAACTACATTTGCAGCATGTTTTAACTACAACTGAACATTTGCCTAGGAACCACAGAGGCCAAGGCATCATCTGAAATTGTTCTTTTTCACATGAATCAAAACGTCTATTGTAATGGCAAATATTATGAGTTTCATGGGTTTCTCTTGAAATATATGCAGAACATCAGAGAAAAAAGAAAAGTGTTCCTGTGAGAATTCTTCTGAAAAGGTGTGAGCTTAACTCTCAGCAGTAGGAAAAAAGGTATAATTTTTTTTTCTGATAGGACAGATTCAATTCCAATAAAGTGAATTTTAATCAATAAAATATTTTCAACATACACATCTTGGATGTGATTTTTATTGTGCTTTAAAATGTGCTGCGTCAAACTGTGGAGTGTATAAGAGGTACATTTTTGTGCTTATATTACATAAGGTAAGTCCTAAGAAGACAAAAGACATGATAACATGAACAATTAATCCTACAAACAGCTAATGGACTTCTTAGTTCTGGGTTTGACTGCATCAGTCACCAGTGGCAAATGTGGCACATAATCACAACAAAGCACTTGTGCCTGCCTTGAATTTAGAAACCCATGTTTTATATCTAGTGAGTCTTGGCTAGCCAAAATACATTAATTATTTTTTTAAACAGACAATTTCAAACTGTTTAAATGTGCCACTAATTTTCATCTCTGAAATGCTCATGAACTGGTGGTTTTGCATTACTTTCTCATGTTTTATCACATTTTAAAGAGTTTTTACACGTTTGTATATACAACACCAACTTGTACTTCTATAAAAAGAAGTTCTGTACCTACCATAACATTCCATGTTAGTTGTCCTTCATCTCACCTTCCTTCTTGCTGGATGGTTGGGACTCGGCCACATACTATAGCTCGAGAGCTCTTTACTGGCTCGAGGCTACCCCTTATCCCAGAATGCCCAGCGCCAGCTACCCAGATCTCGTTTGAGATAGCTCACACTAGACATAATTATAGAAGATAATACATTAATAAACCTGGATATACAGTTAATTGTCATGGTTTGGTTGAGAAGCAACTAACAACAAAACAAATTAGCCAGTGAAACCATGGAGAAACTCCTCTCAATCCTTGAGGAAGGGGTAAGGAGGCAGGGACTCAAGAAGGAAGGCGAGATGAAGGACAACTAACATGGAACGTTATGGTAGGTACATAACTTTTTTATGTTAAGTTGTCCAATCTTGCCTTCAACCTTGCTGGATGGGACAGTGTCCCTAGCACCTCAATCCTGGGTGGCTCATTAGAACAGACTCTTCAGAACCATGGAACCAAAGGAAGCCCTGCCTCAGGAGACCACATCTACTTTGTAATAAGAAATGAATGTATGAGGATCTGCCCAAGTAGCTGCTGCACAAATTGAATCTATGGTCAATCTAGATTGAAATGCTACCAAAGTAACTACTGACCTGGTTGAATGACCTCTGGGTTTTGTTGGAAGATCTTTTTGTCGCAAGTGGTAGGTATGGACTATGGTGTCCGATAACCATTTTGACAATGTTACTTTAGAAACTGGAAGGCCTTGTTTGTTGTTAGCAAAGAAAAGGAACAACTGATCTGATTTTCTCATTTATTTAGTTCTATGGAGATAGAAACGCAGTTGTCTATGCATATCCAGTTGGTGTAATCTGTATTCTGCCTTGTTGGAATGATAAGGGAAAAAGACAGGGAGTTCAATGGACTGATTCAAATTGTGGTCTGAACAAACTTTAGGTAGAAAAGATGGGTTAGTTCTCAGGGAAACCCTGTCTTTGTGAAAAACTAGGTATGGAGGGCGAACACATAGTGCATGAAGTTCTGAAACATGTCTGGCAGAAGTAATAGCAACTAAGAAAAGAGTTTTCCAAGAGAGAAATTTCAAGGGACATGATGCTGCTGGTTCAAAGGGTGGCAGTATCAAGGAGGCATGAACCAAATTGAAATCCCAAGGTGGAAGTGGCTCTTTCACTGGGGGTCTAATTAGAGATTTACCTCTCATGAATGCCTTACAGAGTTTGTGAGACATTATGTTGGAGTTAGAAACTCAGACATGAAAATTAGAAATGGCCACCAGTTGTACTCTGATGGTAGCAGCCACTGCACCAGAATGAAACAGTTCTGCTAGGAAGTCCAGAATCTCATGTACAGGAGCTGTAAAAGGATCTAAATTCCTGGATTCTGCCCAGTAAGAAAATCTTTTCCATTTGCTAGCATAGACTTTCCTTGTATTTGTCTTATGGGAGGAAACAATAATATCACGCACTGCTGGGGAAATATTGGGGAGCCTGGCTAGGATTGGAAGTGGAGTAACCAAGCTGTGAGCTTGAGAGATTGGAGGGATTGGTGTAGCCTGCCTGATTGATGAATCAAGAGGTCCGGTACTGGGTCCAGAATCCAGGGCTGGGTTAGAAGGTGGGGGTGAAGGAACGGAAACCAAATCTGTCGAGGCCAATAGGGGGCAATGAGGATCATTTTGCAACCCAACAATTTTGCTTTCTGAATGACTTTTGGAATTATGGGGAAGGGGGGAAATGCATAAAGGAGTCCCTGTGGCCAATCGTGGACTAGAACATCCCTGGGTGTTTGACCTGGAGGAGGAACAAGGGGGAAGTAGCTGCTGCATTTGTTGTTGAGGGGAGAGGCAAAGAGATCACAGCAAGGTGGGCCCCATTTGTGGAAAATAAGATCCACAATTTCCTGTTTCAGAGACCACTTGTGAGGCATGAGGATAGCCCTGCTGAGCCTGTCCGCTATTACGTTGGATGTCCCAGGGATATGCATTGCTATCAGAAAACGTTGGGAGGAAATCACCCACTGCTACAGTCTGAGAGCCTCTCAGCACAAGGGGTAAGACCTGGTTCTGCCCTGTTTGTTGATGTACCAAACCACTGACATATTGCCCATCTGTATTGCAATAGTCCTGGTAGGGAGAGAGTCTTGAAGAGCTTACAATGCTAGGAGCACTGATCTCATCTCCAGGACGTTGATGTGCAAGTGGTACTCATGAGGTTGCCAAGTGCCTTGGACTGTCTTCCCTAGATAATGCCCCCCCCACCCTATCAGGGACGTGTCCATGGTCACTGTGGCGACTGGATGGGGTTCCATGAAAGGTCTGCCCTGAGAAACTAGTGGGGAGACCATCCACCAGGAAAGGTGTCTTTTGCAAGATTGTGTAATTAGCATCATGTGAGACATGGGCAATTCCTGGAAGGACCATTGTGTGAAAAGAAGTCACTGAAGGACTTGAATTCTTTTGCTCCTCAGGAGAAGTGACACCTGCTTTCGAATAATGGAAACTCTTTCCTGAGGCAATTTTACAATCATTTTTCTTGTGTTTATCTCTGCTGCTATGTATGTAATAGATTGACAGGGCAACAGATTTTTCTAAGTTTATTGTGATGCCTAGTTGAGCCCAGAATGTGATGGTGTAATCTCGTGCCTCTATAAGTTGTTGCCTGGTGGTAGCAGTGAGGAGCCAGTTGTCCAGATAAGGAAATACCTGGAATTCATGATGTCTCAGGTGAGTCGTGACTACTGCCATGCATTTGGTGAACACCCTGGGAGCTGTAGTGAGACCAAAGGGCAGAGCTCTAAATTGGTAATGACTGGCCCCTAGCCAGAAGCGTAGAAATCTCCTGGACCATCTGTCCATTTTTATATGATAGTATGCGTCCTGAAGGTCTATGGAGCACATCCAATTGTCCTGACCCAGAAAGGGGAGAATGGACTGCAGTGCTGCCATACGGAACTTTTCTTTTGGTACAGATTTGTTTAACCTGCTGAGATCCAGAATTGGTCTCCAGTCCCCTGTCTTTGTGGGCACTAAAAAGAATCTTGAGTAAGTTCTGGATCCTACTTGGTCTGTGGGGACTTCCTAGATGGCTCTTTTTTCTAGTAGTCTTGAAACTTCTGTGACTGCCTGATCCCTTAGATTGGGTGGAACATCTGAGATGGATTTTTTTGAAACAAAAGGGGGTTGATGAAAGGGAATCTTGTAACCTCCGGATATAATGGCTAGTGCCCATTTGTCTTTTGTAATATTTTGCCAGGCGGTTGGGTACAATGAAAGCCTTCCCCCGACTGCCTCCAGAGTTGAGCAGTCGGGCATCCCTTCAGGGATGTTGATAGGGTTTGGAAGAAAACGTATCTCTGTCACCCTGATTTTGTGGACCCCCTCTGCCATGAGGGCGGCATCTGCCATTGTTAATATTTCCCCCTCTGCCCCTGGGAGAAAATTCACCATGTGCATCAAGCAAGTGGTCCCTGGGATTTTCGAAACCACATCTTTCCACCCTTCTGACTTTTTGGGTATGGTCTGGTAGGAATGGAAAATGGACTCTGACATCAGAGAGCATCTTGCCTTCCTGCTGGCACCTGGTAAGTGTGTCCTTCACCTGAGGCCCAAAGAGAGAGGAGCCATCAAAGGGGGTATTGGTGAAGGACGCTCTGAAAGGTTCCGTAAACTGACACAGTCACAGCCAAGAATGTCTCCTAAGAGCTATTCCTGTTCCTGCAGCTCTACTCGCTCCATCAGCTGCGTATGAAATAAGCCTCATAGAGGAGTTGACTACTGAATTAAGAGTCGCCAGCTGGGTAGCTACCTTGGCTGAAGCTCCCACAGCTGTGGGATTTTGTAGGGTATCTCCAAGCTCTTTTAGGAGATCCCTCTGAAGCCTAGTGAAATGGGAAAGATAGTTCAGGGACCTAAGGGAGAAGGTAGATGATGAAAACATTTGCTTCCCATATCTGTCCATCGTACAAGAGTCTTTATTCGGTGGATGGACAGATGAGGAGGTTTCTGCTAACTCTCTCTTAGTGGCTGCTGCTACCACCATGGCATCAACTGGGAGACTTTTAGTTAAGAATTGTTTGTCTTGAGGAGCTGTGATGAATTTATTGGGTCTCCTCGGGACAGGTTCCATGGAATCTGGAGCTGACCAAGCCTTTCGAGACACCACAGACATGAGTGGATCAAAAGGTGGAGAAACCCAGGAGGTGGAAGGTTGGGAACCAAATGCGTCTAGGTATACAGACTCATCCTCGGAGGGGGCTAGGGAAGTCCAGCTATGCCTCTGCCTGAGAATCTCAAGGATGTCCGAAAAGGAAACATCTTCAGAGGGGGACCTTGGGGACCCCTCTGATTCAGTCAGGTCTGTATCTGAGGTGACAGACTCAGGGGAGTCTATGTGCTTCCTCTTGCACTTTTTCTTTTGGGGAAACCTGCTCAGAAAGCTCTGGGGAGGCTTCAGAAGAAGAGGGTTCACCCAATGGGGTGTCCTGGGGCATAGGTTCTCTATGTTTTGGGGCTGGTGGAGGAGCAGAGTTTGTCACAGGCACCAAGGAGGAGGGAGCCGATGGAACTGATAGTGGAGCCATCTGTGGGGACAGCACTCTCCGCATGACCACGAAAGTGTCACAGTCTTGACACAAGGAGGACTCTAGCTCTGAAGAGACAGGAATACCACCCTGCGCCGAGGGCGACAGTCCGATGCCACTTCCCCCCTCGGAGCCGATGAGACAGCCTCCGTGCCCAGATAACTTGATGGGGGGGGGGGGTTTGAGGTAATTGGAGCCAATGTCTGAGATGATGAGGATGTCATCAGAGCTGAAGGAACCACTATCGGAGCATCCATGGACTGCAGCTCTGAACTAATTATAGTCAGAGGAGGAATCGAAATTGAAACGGATGGAGCCGAAGCCTGTTGAGGTGGGCTCAAGAGCATTTTAACAAGGGCCTGTGACTTAAGCAACCTACTGACCACTCTCTCCACTTCCTGATCCCATAATCCAGAGGATCGAGAGGAGTGGGAAGATGAGCGATGACTGGACTTGTTCTGAAATAATGGTGATTGTGGCACTGAGCAGATCGGCTCCAAAGAAGGAGACCTAGCTCTTTTGTGGCTCTGAGATGGCTCCGAAGTAACAGTTGGAGTCGACGGAGGGGTAGTCTTGTCAGTGCCAGCCGGTATCGACACACTTAGTTTGTCAAGCTCACAGGTTGGTTCCGAACATGGAGCCGATGGCTTGACTGGTTTCAAAGATTTCACTGGCTGAGATGCTTTAGCCAGAGAATCCTGTTTTAATAATCCACGGAGGATAGGCTTGTTTTTTCACTCCTGCAGGACCCATGGACTAAAGGCATGACAAATATCACAAGAGTCCTGCAGGTGCAGAGTCCCCAAGCAATAAACACAACTAGTGTGCCCATCTGTCAGAGACATCTTCTGACAGTATGAGTCAGACTTTTTAAAACCAGAGGTTTTAACTTCCTCATACATTTTAAGAAAGGTCAAACTACAATAGAAAAACTAAAGGAGAGCCTCTAACTTAAATGGCTGTCCTTAAGGGGGGGGGGGGGGAACTCTCTAAATTAAATGAGTTCAGGGAATTACAGAAGGCCTAGCGACTAAGAGGCGATGGCCAACACAACACAAAAATAAAGCACAAGAATGAGATAAGGGGATTTACAGTAAAAGAAACTTACAAACTGCTACCAAGAAAGAGCTATATCAAATTTTGAGCACCATATTTGAGTTTAAAGAGACAAAAAAATTATACTAAGCTTGAGCCAGTATTGATTGCAAACTTGCAGCTAAAGTGGCAAATGAGATCTGGGTAGCTGGCACTGGGCATTCTGGGATAAGGGGTAGCCTTGAGCCAGTAAAGAGCTCTCGAGCTATCGTAAGTGGCTGAGTCAGAGCTGAGGATCGACTCCAAACCATCCAGCAAGAACAAAGGTGAGACTGGACAACTTAACATTCTATATTTAGTAATTGTACAACATGGTATTTTTGGGGGTCTATATTATTTGAATGAAAGTTAAAAATTTCGATCGCTGCAAGCAGCGAAAATGCTGATAATTGAATCCTGTATTGTGGGGGGCTGCACCCCCCACAACCACCGCTAGTTATATACACAAACTCCAAGACTGGACTACATTGAGGAAAGGGCAAATTTCTCGATCTTCACTGTACCGCAATCTCACAAAACAGACATTGATTATCAGCATTTTCGCTTTTTAAAGTGATCGACAATTTGAAATTTCATTCAGATAACATAGACCCATTTATGGCCCTTTACTGATGAGTTAACAATACACCTGTATTTGTATCACAGCCAAACAATAATCCACACTTCAAGAGTATTAATATTGTGGAGGTATCCAGCATGGCAGCTGTGCATCTTATGGCCCAAACAAATTTTGAACTAAAACAACAGCTCCTGTGGTAACTTTTCAAGAGGTCTTTTGGTCCTGGACAGTGGAAGATTATAATAGAGGAGATCCTGGTGGCTGCCCAGGGCCCATGGCTCCCAGGGTACATTATTTGTCACAAAATATTCTATCATCCAAATAAAATGAAATAATTTAATTGTAAAGGTGATATGTTCAGCATTATTTTAGTTAGCTTATGTGCTGAATACAGCCGTCACTGAAATCACATTTTTCTATGCAAAAAAAAAAGTAAAGTGCTCAATGCCCCTAATGAATATTTGTCTATTCATAGGCACACAACTGACTATTAATGCATGTACAGTATGTGCTATCTTGCTTGCACAATGGTTGAACTCCTTTAAAATTAGTTTTTTGGCCAAGGCATAGATGGAGTTTTTCTAGATGTTCTGCTGTATTCCTGAATAAGTGAAGTGGATTCATTCTTATTTTGTTATAGTCATTAGTTTTCTGCTCCTGTTAAGTTCAGGAAACACAAGCTAAGTACAATGAAGAATTGGTGCTGAATGCAAGAAAGCCCTTTAAAATTAAATTGTTTATTTTAGTCTAAGGACCTGTGCAAGTGCCAGTCAGAAGTAAACTGTACAAGGTGTGTGCTGTCCGTGTTTCACAAATCAGAACCATAAGCAAATTAAGTAGCTTACCTTTTAACTCCTATGTTAAAAAATCATGGACAAAAGCTTTAAGTAATGAGGAACAAAGTTCTCAAAACAGGGACAGATTTTAGATATTACACCAATATACTTGGAACATTAATAAGACAGATTTTTACAACAGCATACACTTACTTAAGAATAATAAATACATATGAAACTCCAATGATTAATGTTAGTGTTACTGACTGGCAATAATCTTTAGTAATTTATCAGAAAATCAAAAAAAACAAACATGAGGGATAAAGTTAAAATGTGAGGCAAAATCGGGGACAATCTGCAAAGTGAAAGAAACACTGAGAGTTATGAGAAGCAATGTACTGAGATCCAAGCTGGAGCTGAACACAGCAACAAGAATGTAAAAGCAACAGATGAAATGCAAACCTCCAGAGTGTACATCATTATCAGGAACATTCATATTTCTGAGTTTTAAAAAGTCCATGTTCCACTCTGTTCTACACTAAAGGAAAGGATCTGTCACTAATTTAGTGTCAAGATTTTTTTACCTAATATTTATAGCAATTAATACAGAATCATACTAAATCATCAAAGTAAAGAAAGCAAAAGTTTAATGTCCCCTATATCTAATGATAAGTTATATGGTGACGGTATGTTTAAAGTAAGTGGAGATGATGTGGTAACAAAGGGTTCAGTACATCTAACTATGGTCACTTATCTAGTACACCTCAGTTCTTCTCTCTTTTTAAGAAAGGATTTACATTTGCTCCATAGAAAACTTTTGATTTAGTAGATTACATTGCTGTGTTTGTCATTCATCAGGAAAATAAATGTATCTGTTTTATTTAAGGATACTAAGAATGGCATTAAAAAGGCCAATATAAGCATTAAAAAGTACTTTTACTCCTGCTCTGCATCATGTGATCCAAACATTTGAACATGTTTGTATGCCGGACATATACAAACTACAATGAAAACACATTTTAATAGATTTAAGATGGACCTCTTGAATGAAATGAGATGTAACAAATCCCTGAGAATTATGAAACCAGACAAAAGGAGGGGGGATTATTATTTTTCATAACATTCCTTACATCAGTTCAATGTTTAATTTATTACAAGATGAAGAAACCTACTTCTTGACACCTAGGAATCAGGTGAATATAGCCTTTAGTAAAATAGATGTATTTCTTGAGAAATTTTTGTCACAAGACACTATTAATCTGGATTATATGATTTCCTCAGGAGTTCTAGACAATTTATTACAACCATATTTGGAATTCTTAAGGTGCACAAGGACATTGCTAATCCCAGTTCTTGGCCTATAGTTGTAGCAACAAATTCTAAGACCTATCCATTTGCAGTATATATTGATAAGATTTTAAATCCAGTCTATCAAAAGACCACACATATTATAAAAGATTCTTGGGAATGGACTTTTAACCAGACTGAAGAAGTACATTTGGGGACAAAAATCTAAATTTCTTAACCATAGATGTGGTAGATTTGTTTTCTTGTATCCCTCAAGAATAATGAATGGCTTTTTTCATGAAATCCTTTCAGGTTATGATTTTTTTAACTGCCAAATATATTAATTTCCTGATGGATTGTTGGAGAAGGTATTAAGGAACACTTTAGATTTTTTGAAGGGGATGTTTATCAGCAAACCAAGGGG